>NC_066841.1:1834601-1871230 GCF_001640805.2 Lates calcarifer | reverse complement strand
AATTGGTCAAAAAATGTCATAGTATAGTAATGGCATGTCAAAAATGGTCAAAAAATGTCATAGTATAGTAAATGGCATGTCAATAAGTAAAATGGTCAAAAAATGTCATAGTATAGTATGGCATCAAAAACATCAAAAAATGTCATAGTATAGTAAGGCATGAAAAATGGTCAAAAAATGTCATAGTATAGTAAGGTGTCAAAAATGGTCAAAAAATGTCATAGTATAGTATGGCATCAAAAACCATCAAAAAACTGTCATAGTATAGAAAGGCGTCAAAAATGGTCAAAAAATGTCATAGTATAGTATGGCGTCAAAAATGGTCAAAAAATGTCATAGTATACTAAGGTGTCAAAAATGGTCAAAAATATGTCATAGTATAGTATGGCATTCCATTATTTTTATATAGCAAATTAATTCTATTATTACACATTTGACTTAGACGTCTCTGTGGTCATCGACAATGTCTCTATGATTGCAGGCCGTTGAATCAGTGACCCCAGTCTCTGCCGATTCTTGCGCAGGTCTCTAGGAGTCAGGGACAATGTTTCTGATCATGGACAATGTCACGGTGATCATGGACGACATCTCAGCAATTGTGTACCGTGTTGTGAGACCTGGAGGAAATCAAAGAGAAACATATCAAGGAAAATGATCAATACATCATCATCATCAACAGTTAACCATGAAAACACAGATAAATATAATAATGTATAGATAAGTATTTGGGAAAAAAGTAAAATGATGATTAAATGCATGTCTAACAGCTAATCACTGAAGCAGTCATGGATGTTACTGTGAACTACACAACAATAATAAAAGCTACCAGTTAAGTCTATTTTTGAATGCAGGATTTTAACTTGTGTTGTTTATTATACTTCAGTAAAAAGTCTGAGTATTTCTTCCACCACAAACTGTCACATACAGAATCATTATTTCACATTTCAACCTTCAACCTTTTAATACCAAGGTTTGAGCTGGGATTTAACCAGTGACACTAAAAGAAAAAACTGAAAGTGATTGCTGACATTAATAATTCAGCTCATCAACACATTTTTTAAAAACTGGGTAAATGTTTCAGACACATACCTGTTGGTGTGTAAGGTGATGTTGGTGTCTCTGTCCAATCTGCAGCAGCTGAACAAATATACCTGGAAAACACAAGTACAACACATGAAACACTGATTAACACACTCAAAGAAAATAGCAATGGAAACTTTTTACCACTAAAGCCCCACACAGTGTAGGAGAACACAACAGTGAAAACTAAACACCAAAGCCTTGACAATTACAAATAAAACCTGACTGACCTAAAACAGAAATGGAATGTAAAACATCTGAAAGAATAACTTTGACTTTAAAAGCTTAAAGTTTGGTGTAATGATTTCTAACTAATCTCAGCTAACTAATCACTAGGGGTGGGACCAGATCCCCTATATCAATAAAATGTATTTACCTTGTTGATCATGTAACATCTCAGTGTCATCCTCTGGGTTCTGACTCATGGAGATCCAGCGAGGCCTCTGAACCATCTGTGAGTCTTTATCCATCATCTCTGGACCATCCTCTGCTCTCGTAGACGTCTCTCTGATAACTAGAGGAGTCTGCACACACAACAAAACCATTATTAAACTCTTGTAGCAGTAAGGTTGTGTTGCAGCTGTGAATCACACAGCACTTGGGATGAACAGATTTTTAAGAAAGAGAGGATGGATTTTAAAAGAATAAAATACATTGGCTGCTCCACAGTGGTTTTACTGATACTGGGTCTACCTGCCAATTTTGTTTTAGAACAAAATTCAATATATGAGGCAACAATCATAGTATTATACAAAAACCACAATATCCCACAATAATGAAATAATTCTATTTTTTTCTGTATAAAATAATTTCAGTAACAGAATTCAATAAATTTAAAATAAGCCTCATGACTACGTACTAGAAATTCTTTATTGTAATATATCTGAAGGTATTACAACTCATTCTCCAGATAAAGGATGAATTAATATGATGATTGAATGATGATTTACTAACTAAGCTAACATCATGTATAAGGGATGATCTGAAATCAATACAAGGTTACAAAGAAAAATAAAATGACCACAAAGCAATAAACTTAAGATGGAAAATGATGGAAAACAACCACACTCAGACAAAAAAAACGGACCATAAATAGATAAAACAACCAGGGAGAGATGCAAAATGATCACAAGATACTAAACCATAACAAAAAGACTTAAAATGAACAGGATGGGATACAAGACGACGACACAAACCTACAGACTATGAAGAGATACCCACTGTGTTAGCATTCATTCATGTTAGAGACCCACAACTCATGCCAGGGACGCCTCAGTCACAGAAACACAAACACAAACACACTCTTACCCACACAATAAACACGAATGAAAACGGTCAGAATGCCTTATTTTGGAACCAAAAAATACCACTGTAAGAGAAGGCTAAGGCTAAGGCTAATGCTAAGGCTAGTGCTCGCTGCTAAGTAGCTGGCTCGTTAGCTTACCTTCGCCCCCCAGGTGTCCTCAGCGTCCAGCCTCACAAAAACAAATCCGAAGCTGGTTTTATCATCTGCACTTCAGTTTCTCACAGTGGTAACAAGCCACAGCAACGAAGCGACTCAGGATGTTATTTCTACACCGTATTTTCACTCGTTTTACCGGCGTTGCTTGTCCTCTGTTTTGCTCAGCTCTCCTCGGCGTACTTCCCGTTCAGTGACGACACACGCCAAGACACGCGCTGATTGGCTGCCTGATTCTGCCCCGCCTCGAAGTCGCTTCTGATTGGTCACAATTACTGTAAACAGTACAGATACCCCCGGAATTCCAGAGAGAAGCAGGTAGTTATGGGACATAAAACAAATGGGAATCTTACTGTAATGTCGAGTTGAAAGTGTATTAAGTTTTACATTATATAGATTATATGTCTTACAAAAAATATAAATTAATAAACAAATAATTTTGCGTGTTTAAAGTAAACTTCCCCCATTTTATTACATATTTAGTGTTTATAATTGGTCTTTCTGTTTCTGTGTGTGTATTTTAAAGTATTGTGTCTTCTTCTAAGCCGAAAGCTACCAACAAAATTTCATTATGTGCAAGCATAATGACAATAAAGAATTCTTGACTCTTCTTGATTCTTGATTTTTTGTTTTTGAAAGCTGAGCTTTTAAGGTAACTGAAGGATTCAGTTTCATAATAATTACCTCTGTCAATATTCCTGGTTCTGGCTTGGTAAACTTGTTTTTCTCTGACAGCTGAGGGATAGAAGGTGATGCCACAGGTGCAAGAAGTGAAACATCTGCACACAACATAAGTTTTTCTCCTGAACATGAAGAAGTTTCTTTACTATAAATAACAAGGTCATTCCACAGTAATCAGAAAGAGGTTTGTGCTACGCTCGATGGAGAAAAGCCTTCACACCAGCTGATGAAAGGAATTAAGAGAAGCAGAGGGAAGGAATGCGGCCTAAATTTGCTGCATAAGTAATTTTTGATCAATATGTAACATTAGAAAGTTTGTTCTTTGAGGCTCTGGTACCTTTCATCAAAAGACGAGAGGAGTTAATCACTATGGGGTCAGAACGCTGCAAAAAGAGACAAAGTACAGAAGCATGATGTTTTAAGAAAACAATATAAACAGTTAAATTCACTAGTTACTTTGTACATTCAGATTTTACATTAAAAGTACAGGATCTTTAACTTGTAATGGGGTAGTTTCTAACTTAGTTATAGACCAAACTCTCATCATTGGTGATGATCCTCAACATGGAAGTTGGTTGGAAGTACTTATTTTAAAGGAGCAATATGTATTGTTTTGGTTTTGTTGTAACGGTAACAGATTATATTATTCTTATTTGAAAACATAACTAATTGATGATTACTTGAATTGGAAATTTAGTGCGTTACATTATTCATTAATGTTAATTTGTAGCACTTTAACCCCAACACTGCAAATAACCTGAAGGACTTGTCGAGCATCCAAAACCAAAATTCTATGCAATGGACGTTCTAGTTGTCAACTGGGCTCTAATGTGACCTGTGACCCCACAAACTGATGCAGTTAGTTAATGATGCTCCTTGGTTACCAAGTCCAATCAAAAATAAAAACATGTCTGCGATCTCATCACTTTTTAAAGTGTATTCAAACAATCTCTGATCTCCTCATCTCGTTAAAACACCATACACACTGCTTCCCTCTCCAATCCCAGAAACCCTTGCGTCTTAACAGCCTTTAGTAACCTTAAGCCCACTCTAAGCTGCAGCGTGGCTCAACACTGAATTGATAATTGAAAAGTAAAGCGGCGGCGATTAATTTTTGACAGCGTTGTGGTTTTAAAAGACGGCGGCCCCTCCTCAAGCGCCGGGGCCCCCACAGACTTCTGCAGTTGATGTGAGAAACCCCGGTGAATCAAAGCTGAGGCGGGGCGTTCAGGGGGGTTTCTATCCTCCATCCTTCCATCCCTCCATCGCTCCGCTGGATTTTAATGCCTACCTGAGGGACCGAAGGGGAGGGAGGCGAGGGGAAGCCGAGGTTCTCTGACTCCACGTCAATACTTTCTCTCTCCAGCTGAGCAGAATCACAGCCTCTCTGCTCTTAACTAATCGAAATCTAAACCCCCCTCATCTCCCTCCTCTTCCTCTCCATCCTCACTAACTTTAGCAACAAACTCCAAGCTTGTCTGAGCTAAACACACATATTGTCCTGTTTTTGATCTCCTCTTCGCTCCACACTTAACATCGACTTTCTTTCCCTATTTTCTTTTAAACGTTGACACCGGAGGACTTTGTCCCACGTTTAAGTATGCGCAGATACTTTCTCAGGATTAAAGGGAACTTAGCAGGTTGAAGGCTCTGATGTTGAAATGTGTCAGGAGGCTCAAGGAAAAGATGCGAGTGGATAAGTGGACGACTTAAAACTGTTTGTAGGGATAAAGATTTGTAAGGCTGTGGGGAGAAGTTCAAAACACAGATGTTGATATGAAAAAAAACTCCAGATGACAGTTAAGTAAGAACAGAGGCATGAAACTAAAGAACTATTCCAATGTGTTACCATGTGTATATCATGGTCCTGCTGACCATTTTCCCATGGATTATGGTAACAGACGTGTCTCTTCAGTCCACCAAGTATGAAGTTGGGAGATAAGTTGAGGTGGACAGTGTACATGCAAAGCTCAGGACTTTGGATAACAGATATCACTTATTTATTGTCATGTCCTAATGGACAGGACAAGACAAAAATATCTATTTTTAATCAAATAGTTAATTCATATAATGTTTTTTGCATTTGTTTTTCATTATATTAATATTATTTTACATGTATTTGTATTGTATTTTATTAATAATATTCAACTATGTTAACCTTAAAATTTTACATGTATAAAACATGTAAAACGAAAGGCTTACTTAAAGACAAAGTTTGAAACTTGGTGTTGTAGCTGTATCTGGGTCGTCTCATATGGTTTGTTCCCTACAAACATTTGCTGATCAAATATTTTTTCGGTGTTTTTTCCCCTTAAAACTTTCTCCCATCCAGCTGTGAGATCGTATCGATTATAAACAACCGCAGATCTTTTGATAATCTTTTTATCTTGAGAAAAAAAGGAAAGAAAAAACACTTGCAGCTGAAATGCAGGAACTTTTGGGAACATCAATAATGGATAAATACACAAACTGGAACAACATGACTTTCTGATCTCGACAAAACTTTCACCAGAGCAACTTAAACATACAACAAAATTATTTTACTGCTGTTTGGGAAAAACACCTCAGCTTAAAAAAAATGAGCGAGGGAGGAAAAAGTGGGGCTTTCTGATTAATTTCAGAATAAAAGCTAGGGAGTCACTTAAATCCTTGTTTGACTTTCACAGGAAGTGAACGAGCTCAGGAGAAACTGTGGATTAATTTCTTTGAGAAGGAAGAAGGCACAAAAGGAAAGAGGAGAAGATGAAAGAAAGAAATGGAGAAGGGTGAAGTGACAAGGTGGAGAAAGAGAGAAAATGGTAAAGGAGATACAGTCAATGGACGACAACAACAAATACAATAAAATAGAGGAAAATTTCCTGAAGATCCACGTCTTTGAGTCTCAGGTCTACAACCATGCCAGCTAGTTGTGTTTGGTTACCTGGCTGGGTGAAGCTAAAACACATAAAAGTTGGAAAAAAAAAATAGAAGCCTAGACGGATCTGGTTTTACAGATTAACTGGAAGAGCAGAGCTGCTGTACAGGGGTTTATACAAGCATCATAATTAATTTAAGAAGTCATAACTTTGTTCACCACTTCTGGTAGTGTGACTGTGACAGGACCTGTGTGGGTGGTGCTGTATTTTCAGGTGGGTTTTGGTCCAATTTAAAAGTCCAGGGATGATTTCTAACTAACTTCCCAAAGTTAGTTTTCAAACTTTTCAAAGGTCTGCAGGTTCTGTGTGGAGGAACTGAGGTATGAACATGATCCGGTATTGATGGGGTTCATACTGAGGACTGATTAAAGACAGAAGAGAGGAGCAGGGAGTAAAAAGAGAGAGGAAAAAATGAGGTTAGAGAGCAAGTGACGAACAGAAAAATAATAACAAGAGGGTGTTTCTGGATGGAGCGGTTGAGAGGTCAAAGGTCAAAGTCTCCTGGAGGTTTAATCTACAGCAATGCATCATATACTTCACTCTTAATATTTAATACTGAGGTTAAAAGTGAATTATTGAGCACACTGTTAACTTTACATGTAGAACTTTAATCATTACTCACCTAATCTAAAAAAAATATTTTAAATTGAATTAGATGAAAACATGAAGCTCGATTCAAACATCAGACAGATGGAAACAGAAACCGTCCAGAAGTTAAAGAGACGTGAGATTAAAGGAAGAGATTGATCTGATTCTCTGTGATCAAAGACTTGATCAAAGAGAGTATTTAATTAGACAGTAATCTATTTTAGGTGAAGAACATATTATGATTTTTTTCACTCTTCTAAGTTTAAAGTTAAGTTCCTGTTTGTTTAATACAATTAAATTATCTCTATATGGTAGTTTTTATTTGTGTCTACCATGAGGGATATACAGGAAACTCTGCATGGGAGTAATTATGTTACCTAGTGTTTACATAGCATTACCATTTGTAATTTTATCTCACTGATATCAGCCTTTAACTGTTTACTGTTCACTCTCCTGCAGCTGCATCAGAGCTGAATTAAGTTACTGCTAATGCAAAGCCAACATTTCCTACTGCTGCTCCACGTTGAGAGCATTAAACTGCCTGACCACAATGTTGCTTTTATTGTGAAGCAGCCACAGGAAATGCAATGGGTTGTCATCAAGATTGCCTGACTGCCACTGATCATCAAAAATTGCGTCTACAAACCAAGTCTCACACTCAAGCTTTGTTTCTTCTCTTAGCTCACAGTTTGTTTGGCTGTGTTATAAACAGATACAGGGTGCCATCAAAAAGTTCTGAGACTGTTCCTGTTGCATGGGGTGAAAATGCGTATGCAACAACTTTTGTGAGTAAATATTCCACATTATGTTGTGTGATCAACATCTGGACCTGTGTTAAGAGTTTTTCTGATCACTCGCAGGTGTGCATTTGCGATTTAGTCATGGAGCAGAAGCAGCAAGGATTTATATCAACCAGCCCTCATGTGAAGATTCATTACTGGTGATGAGAGTTGGGTCTACGGCTACAACCCAGAGACCAAACCACAGTCTCCCAGACTGAAGTGGCATGTTGTACTCAATGTTTTCTTATTTATTCGCAGGGTTGTGTACGATAGATTTGTCCTCCACAGTCAGACGTCAACACTGAGTTCTACTAGACTGTAGAAGGTTTTGGTTGCATTAACACAATCGTCACTCTCCATCCTCCCTACTATCAAAACAAAACAAGGGGACAGATTTTTGACACCTGCTTTCTTAGTTTCATCTTTTATTGGACACAAAGTCAACAACAACACATTTCAACACATTTATGTGATGTGCAATAGATTCAACCTGCGCTGTGTTACATTGAGGAAAGCTTGTATACATGCACTACATCTCACACACACTCACACACACACTCTTAAATATCTAGACTGAGTTTTCTGTACCTATAAACAATAAATATATAATCACATCAAAACTAAATAAGAAGAAAAATGCAGATTTCATTCAGAAATTGTTTGCTGTTAAACTAAGAAAGCAGACACCTCTTAAAACACGTCATTGCACAACAGACATGATGAAAACTGAAGGAATTACTTTGTTTTTTAAAGACTGAAGCTGAAAAAGCTGCTTCACCTGTTGAACTTATTAGGAAACAAGAAAAGGAAGAGGAAGGAAGAGAAAAAATGTTTCTCTCATGTCGAAATTATTCTTTAAGATGCATTTTATGAGTGTATCAAATGCTGAAAACCTGCAGTTTTTGGACACGTTTTCAGTAACTGCACATCATGTTTTTCCTGTTGTACTTGAAGAAAAACCACAAGGTTCTTTTAAGACATTTCGGTTCACTACCTTCGCTGAAGAACCTTCTTTTTCTGGGTGGGTGACCTGATCTTCCTCGCTTGTTACTTACTCTTCAGCTCTTCCTCTCTGCCTTCTTTATTTTTCTCACCTTCCCTCCCCCAAGAGGCTGCCAAAAACATATTTTCTCAAACTGTTAAGAGCGGTGGAGAAAACGTAAGATCAAGATCTCAAAGCTGTCTGGACCTGCTGGACTTGACATATGTGTGTGTTTATGTGAGTGTGTTCGTGTGTTTTCAAAAACCCGTCTGACGAGCTGAAGAAGAGAGGAAGAACTTGTGAAAAGCTTTGACACGCTCGGGTTTACAGGTGTGTAACGGTGTTAGAAGCTTTCTGACAGCACTAATGAAACTGACAGGAGATGGAGGAAGGAGAGGAGGGAGGACAGAGGAGAGGAGAGAAAGAGAAGGAAGAAGCAAGTGAAGTGTGCTTCAAACCCAAATTTTGCGAACATGTGAGTCACAAAAAGTAAAAATAAAAACATCTAAATGCAGTGTGATAATGGCAGAAAACTGTCACCTTATAAATATCATATCTGTATTTATACTTGTATATATTTCTCTCTCTGCATAAAACTCTAAAACAACATTTTAAAGCAAGAGGGTCCTCACTGATAGTTAAGATATAATGTGCAAAAACATGTCAACTGTAAGGAGTAGCACTGGAAGCCGTCCAGTTCAGATTATGTGGTCAAAAACGTAGAGATGCACCTGAAAAAAGGTGACATCATGGTTTCATTCCTACATCACTGAAGCAAGATGAGGAGAAAAACCACTTTAGGTCCACAAAAACAAGATGTTCAGTTGCTGTTAAGTTTCTTTTTAAACAGATCACAGCTGTTAGCATTCCTCATAAGAAGCAATGGGTATGGTTAGTGTCAGGCTAACAAGCTACTTCATGCCTTGTTGCACCTGCTTTATAAGGAATGTTTATAACATTTAAGAGAAGAAAAAGACTTCGAAGTCATTAAAAACCCATGTACATCTCTGATAGCCAGCCAGGAAACTCTGAAAATATCAAGAATTATACACAGAGTTTGGTGTTTTTGTTGCACTGACAGCACTTCCTGCTGCAGAAGCCGGGGATCATGGGTAATACACTGTTTGGCCCAAGTAAAATACAGTAAATAATATGTAATTTTGCAAGTAACTGATGATTAAAACTCAAATGTGAAAATATAATGTTTTAAATTGACTTAGAAGAGATATTTGCTCGTGTGAAGAACTAGTCAGTG
This sequence comes from Lates calcarifer, assembly GCF_001640805.2. Taxonomy (NCBI): domain Eukaryota; kingdom Metazoa; phylum Chordata; class Actinopteri; family Centropomidae; genus Lates; species Lates calcarifer. Next base: position 1,861,488 of record NC_066841.1, on the reverse strand, counting down.
CCAGGCAGACAGTCACATTAGCCACAATAAATACACAAAACAGGATCGACACTCACTGTACAACGCTCACCAGGCTACATTACACAGCAAGTCTGATGATATATATACTGTATACTGTATGTACACATTTATAGCTAGAGATTCCTCCTTCAAAAAGTCAGATGGGAGCAGGTTGAATGACAAGAAGAAGAGCAATCGTCACATCTATCAGTATTATATGAGGTGTCATCGTCTGCAAAGAAACACACAATTAACCCAAAAAACAGAAGTGAGGGGTAAAATGAGGCAAGAAAAGAGGCAGCTGCTCTTTTCATTCAACTATACAAAACTTCAGGGAAGTTTTTACATCCTCAGAGATGTGTTCAGACTACATGCAAAGTGAAATCAAGGAAAGGAAAAATTACCAAATTCATGTTGAATAATTATTAAAATATCTTTCACACCTTTCTGGCCAAGTAGTTCGTAGCCACTAAACTGAGGCAAAGTCTCCTGTTTGATTTCTGATGTTAAATTGATTCTAGTAGCAACCAGAGCCAGGACACGCTATGCTTTAGTTTGTGTCCTCTGGTGAACTTTTACATATCTGGGATGAGCCCCGCTGCAATCATGCTTTTAGTCTGAAGTGAGAATGTGTGTTTAACAGTGTAAACACACACACACATTTCTGCATGAAGCTCAGAGAGGATGGAAAAGCTTCCAAGTTGTCACAAAAGTAAAAGCAAGCCTCTTACTGAGGTCAGGCAAGAGGGCAAGGGAGAATATCTCTCTACCAGAAATGATTCATTCCAGCAATGAAAACTAAAAGATATTCCTTTTAGGTTGTTTCACTCCTTGACTACCAAAAAACTCTGATACAAAAAGCAGAAAATGAGAAAAAAATGGTTCAAGATAGAATCATTTTGAGTCCCTGTGTTAAATCCATGTTCCAGTCATTGTTTCTGCAAAGTAAATCCACAAATACCTGCAATAAGTTTCAAACATTTAATAATAAGATTCTGAAATAAACTAAAATCCAGGTGGGAAGCCAAATGGCTGCAAGTCAGAGACTGACTTTAAACAGCGACAGTTTGGACCCAAAATGGCCACCGCAAGATGGCAACAGAGGAGTTCTTTGACGAGCGGCATAAACAGGAAATAAATAGGAATGAGAGGAAGGTGTAAATAACTAAAATACATCAATGCAGTTTAAAATGTAAACAAGCCTTCTATCACAGCCTTTAAATACATTAGGGTGATTATCACTAAGGGAGATAAACCACAGGAGTCCAGTCCAAACCTGGACCTGGGCTGGGTTGAAACTGTACTATCCGTCTCGTTCTCTTAACTCACAATTACATTTTGGGAGCTAAAATTAAAGTGACCAGTGAGTGAATCTACACTGCAGCTTTTCAGATTCTGCCTCAGAGAGAGAGAGAAAAAAAAAAAACAACCTAAAAACAGGTGCAGGTCTGTTAGACACAGATCTGGTTTAGACCATGAAGCGGTGTTCCTTGCCGTCATGGGCCATCAGGATGACATTGCGGTTGGAGGTCCAGATGAGACGGGCAAGCTTCAGGTGGTTCTGGGAGCCCGGGGACGCGGGCTGCACCGGGGGAACCTGGTAGGTCTTAATGCAGCGGAGCTGAGGGGCTGAGTTCAGCATCCCAATGCTGCCCAGCAGACTGGTGTTCATCTAAGGAGGGTTACATACATTATTCACTGATCAAGCAATAATCAATACTGAACACACTGAAATGTTCTGAGTTTCAGCTCAAACACTCTAACAGATGGAGGCAGTGGTATTCCAGCAGCTCCTGCGTCCTGCTCGGTAAAATTCCTGTTTTTGTCAATGGAGTCTGGTAGAGATATATAGTGATGTTTCTGGTTAAACTAAAAGGATCTTCCTCTTTAATAAAAAGCTCTGTCTCTGTAGGAATCCTATCATAATGTTGTCAGACACTTATAATAACAATCTGAGCCTGTTGGTGACAAAAACAAAAACCTCAGTGGACGTACTTTGACATTCTTGATCAATACTGGACACAGATTTTTGTCCCTATCAATCATTTAAACCCAAAAACATGGGAAAATAAAGACCAGGTTCAAACCAGAGTTACCTTTTGATACCAGTTTTTTGTTTTTAAGTTGATATTATGTGGATAGATGTGGTGAAAAATAAGTTATTAAACGTGTTGGTGAGAAAACGTCGTCACCAGTTCCTGTTAGTGATGAACCTGATGGATCCTCTGAGTTTAACCCGTGAAGCTTCAGTCGCTGCCGAGTCTGAAACTGGACACAGCTACAGTGTGTGTGTGTGTGTGTGTGTTGGAAACACACAACAACTAGAAACTCTATCGTTTCCTGAGACGACACTGCCCCTCCCTCACACACACACACACACACACACACACACAGGCAGACACACACACCGACAGAGCGTCTGCCAGCTCATTACCACAGTAGCCGTCTTGCCGGCGCGCTAGCAGCGGTTTATGCTTACAGTAATGCCATTAGTGTGTGTGTATGTGTGTGTGTGTGTGTCTGTAGACAGTCGTGTCAGAGGTCATAAAGACCTTTCATTCAAAATAACAGTTCTGGGAAGACGATAAGAAGTATGCGTCTGTCTGTGCACATGTGTTTATTATTCATGTGTGTGATCGGTAATGTTTATTTAGATGATTATTCCTATTTATTTTATTAATGTGGAGTTTTTTACTTTGTTATTGTTATATTTATTAACAATAAACTGTATAAATAAATAAAATATAAATATAAAATATAATATAAATAAAAATATTAATAAGAATAAAATCAAATATAAACATCAAAAGCATTAAAATGTGTCAAAAATAAATGAGTAAATTATAAATAAATATGTTTGTTGTGCATTTAAAGCCAAACTTTTAATTCAAATGTAATATTTTCTTTACTTTATGTGTTTGGCTCAAAACTAGATCCTTAAATTCCTTTTGACATTTTAAAGCTTTAATATCTGATGTATTTTATAATTCTTTTATTCCTTGTTCCTTATTGCCTTGTTTCGTGTAGTTGTGTTGTTTCTATTTTGCTAATTGCTGATGCTCAGTGAGACCTGATGACATAAGGATTCAATAAAAAAAAAAATATACTTAAGACTTAATTTTTGTTTGATAATTCATCTACATCAGAATTAAAGTTAGAGTTATTGATATTAAATTAACACTTTATAGTTTGTAACAAATAATAAACAGCTGGAGAGACTGTGACTGACACAGCTATGTTCAGCCGCAGTATTTTGGATTTCTGAAGGAGAAATCACGTCTCAACAAACGAACGAGCTCCCTCTGTTTCAGTATTTGCGTTGTTTACCTGCCAGAAGGAGATGTGGCTGTCGGCGTTGGAGTACGTTGCTAGGTAACGGCCGTCAGGGGCGAAAGACACTGCTGTGATCGGACCCTTATGACCATGGATGTTCTGCAAAGAGAGAGAAAGATGGAGGATGATTTAAAAAAAAAAGTGAAACCAAATTTTAAAACCAGATGAAGGGAGTTTTTTTTTTTCACATCATTGTGTGTTTGTAATAAAGAAGAGAAGACTGGAAGCTCCCTGCTTGCAAAGAGTGACGTGATGTAAACATGTTCATCATTAAAAATTATAAATCATTTAAAAAATAACAATAAAAATGTGAAATAAAAGTCAAACAGTCCTAGAAAAGAAAAGGGAAAGAATGGAACAACACAAACTTTAAAGGATGTTTTATTATTCGTAGTATTTTTGAACCTCAGCTTTATTTTACCTGGTACTTTTACTTTTATAAAGTATCTGATTACTTCTTCCACCTCTGAAAGTCACACAATAACACAAACACACTAACAGATGGAGGCAGTGGTATTCCTGCAGCTCCTGTGTTCTGCTCAGTAAAATTCCTGTTTTTGTCAATGGAGTCTGGTACTGATATATAGTGATGTTTCTGTTAAAAAAAAGAATCTTACTCTTTAATAAACTGATTCTGTTTTGTTTAACTAGAGACATCGCCATAATGAGATATTTTTAAGGTTATGGTGTGTTTCTCCTCTAACTTTTGTCTGGAGTGAAACTGTGTTAAACGGTGATGATGCCACTGAAACTAATCTCTTCCTGCTTTATTCATTTCTCTGAATGCAAACTGATTTCCTCTGGTTTCCCTCAAACGTTCCCATCTGGAATATGTCTCTGGATATTATAATATTCCAGGTTTCCTTGTCTTGTTCTTTGGTTTTTATTGGTGTGTTTCTAACAGGAACTGTGCAGCTCCATGGCCCCAAACTGTGGCACAATCTCATCAGTTTATGAAGTGTAAAGCAGTGTTATTGAGGTTTTATAGGACCAAGAAAAAACATTAAAGTATCTCGAGCGAACTCCAGATCGTTCTTCATCAACCACAGCAGCTAAAATGAGAAGCTTTCCGAATGACGGATCCAAACTGCAGCAGTTTGGAGCTTCAAAGCCTCACAGTTCAATAAATTCTCCTCTGTGACGAAGACGAGACGAAGAACAAATTTTGGTCCTTGTTGAAATTTCATCGAGACGTCTCAGAGAAACCCGTTTTGCTGCCTCGCCGCCCAGATTTTCCTCGACAGTAAGCGTTTGGGTTGGACGAGATAATTCCATCAGATGAGGGAGGTGGGGGGTGAGGTAGATGGGGGGAGGCAGCTTCTGGTCCAACAGATGCTGCCGTTCGCCTCCAGAACTCAGGGGACAGAATAAAGCAACGCCGTACCGTGTGTAACGCAATAAACTGTCCCCACCAGATGCAGGGTGTGTAACGCAATAAATGCCCTCCTAGAAACCCCCCTCTCCACCCTCCACCCTGCTTCTGCCTGCGACTGGGATTACAAACTCTTCACCTCCAGATGAGATTAAGACGCGTCGCCTCGGGCGCCCGAACCCTGAAATAATAACCCGTCTGTGGCGATTAAAGCAGCAAAAAAAATAATAACACAATGAAATAAAAATCTCATCTTTTTAATTCGTTCTCTCCCTCCTCCTTGTTTTGGGGGAAACCCTATTAGATTCCAGCAGTTCGCTCTCTCTCACCTCCTAATGAATCCCTCCATTTTTTTCCCCTTTCACCTCCTTTCAATCTTTTTCCTCCTCTGTTATTTTCTCTTTGGCGAGATCCCAAATCACATTTGCCATCACCACAGTTGAAGGTAAAATGATCAAAAAGGCTGAGAGGGTGGACACCGTCTGTCTGCAGACGACCGAAGAATATCTGAGAAAATCCAGGATTTAAAATCATAAACTATCTTTTGGTCCAAAGTCACTTTTTTGGAAAATGAGGCTGGAGATCAACCGACTCCGTCCTGCTCGTCCGCTTGAGCAACAACCACCAGTCTGATCGACAAGTAATCAAACAACTTTTGACTATGTATTTTGAAAACTTGCAGGCATCGGAGCAGAGAATTCAGATTCTTCAAGACTTAATTTGAAAAACTTGGAGCCTTCACTTTTGTTCAAACAATTTAATAATCAGATCACACACTCCTCAACTCTAACCAACAACTGAATAAACAACTGAAAAAACTTTGAATATTAACTTAGGTGGAATGAGACAGTAACTGAATAAATAGAGTAAAAATTAACTCTACTATTCAATTTTAAAAACTGTTAGTTACTATTAAGAACTGCTCATTCATAATCAAAAGACAGAACCAGTCAAAATCATTTCTAATTGTTAAATTATGAGGTTGTTAAAGGAGCATTGTGCAGGATTTAGTGACATCTAGATGGTGAAAATGTAGACTGCATCCAACTGAACACCCAACCTCATCCCCACTTTTCCAAGCGTGTCATAGAGTCTACGGTGGCTGTCAGGTGACAAAATGGCGCCAACTACCACATCAACTAATCTATCAAGTGAGGAGGTTCATTTATATAGCAATATTTAGATATAGGCATTTGGTTTAGGTGATTAAACAGTAATAAAAACATACCTCTGTACATTAAGTAATGGGATCCTTTAAGTGATGGGACATAGTTTAGAAAAGGTCAGAGCGACTCAGGGCGAACTGAAGTATGAGAACATCGCTTTAACAGGCAGTTTAACCACGTTTGTTTGCATGCCAGGATCTGCTCCAGGATTGGTCCACGCCTGTACCACATGATGCAGCTCAATGCAACAAAGTATTAGTAGGTATTTTATTATGTGATGTACAATTTGTTGGTGTATTTACCTTCATTATAGGCTTGCTTACACTTCTTACACCTTTCTGCTGGTTAACATAATCCTTATTTACAGAGGAGGCGGGGCTTAAGAGCTGTCAGTCATTGGTAGGGGGGTGGAAACAACACACACACACACGCACGCACACACACTCGGAATCGAGTCCCCAGGCGTCAGGTGTATTGAAGTACAGAGCGCTGTAAATGGTTTCAGTGTGCTTCACTGCTCTCTGATAGGCTGATTGATTTGGTAGGCAGTCCACCGTGACACACACACACACACACACACACTGATCATAATATATATGAATGCATCAATATTTGATGCACATTAAACAGTTTGACTCTGCATCCTGTTTCTTTCTCTTTCATATTCTAAATGTTGTAAATATGGCCGACTGTATTATTTCAGTTATATTGTTCTGTTGGTGTTCAAAACTGTGCTCTGATTGGACGGCAGTTTTTATGTCACACGAAATTGGTCTTATATTTCAGTCTAAGTGGGGGCATCATTTAGAGCCTGGAGGGTGACACTGGAATATTGGAATACACTTTTGCAGTTTCCTTTTTTAATATAAATGAATTATAATCAATTAAACATATATACATTTAAATCTGGAGTGTAGACGTCACAGGCTACAGTAACAATGAGTATGGTGGGAAAACCTCAGAGGCATCCCAGAAAAGAAACTCAGCGTTCTAAGGAAGGATTACAGTCCAAAAAAGAAAGCGATCGATGGCGGATTGTAATTACTCTCAATGGCAGAAGGGGGAGACATGTTTAAGAAAGCTTTGTTTTTGTTCGCTAAAAATGAGCCAATTGAAGCTACATACAGAGCAAGTCCAATTCAACAGAATCCACCATGTTTTACGGTAGCCCAGAATGGACAAACCAAACAGTGGCCTTTTGTGTTTTAGGCTAATGCCATAGTTTGAATATATGGAACGACCTATAACAACTAAACACAGTATCTAAATATCATAACCAAACTTCTTCACTTGACAAGACATATTGATGTGGTAGTTGACACCATTTTGTCACCAAGGATAGTTAATGCAAACAGTGCCACATCAAAGGGTCTGAATACTTTTGAAAACACGACATTCCAGTTTTTGATTTTTAATAAATTTGCACATTTCTAAAAATATGTTTTCACTTGTTATTATTGGTTATTGGGTGTAGATTGATGGGAAAAACAGCAGTTTTTATCCATCTACAACCCAATAAAGAGTGCAAAAAACAAAGGGGTCTGAATACTTTGTGGAGCTGCTGTAAATCAAGCTTCATAGGTCATTCTTCAGCTTATGTCCGAGCCACACTTGGTTGGTTTCTTATGGGATGTAGAGAGGGAGGTGCTTACCCCCGAGGCAGAGCTACACCTTCAGCTACAGAGCGTTTTCTCCGGTTTCAGTGGTTTTCAGAAAGAAACAGATGCAGACGGAGAGAAAGATCAGTCAGATTGTTTCTTTGTGTTCAATTAGTAGACTCAGTAGAGTCTGTTAAAGAAGCAGAGCAAGCAGCTGGACGCGCACACACACACACACACACACACACACACACACACACACACACACAGAGTAATGCAGCTGACAAAGGACTGTTCACGGAGGCTGATCAAAGCTGTGGCAGATGGTCATGCTGGGACTAGCTAGCTACGGTTGGACACACACACACACACTCAGAGATGGATTATGAACAAAAACTCTCATCTCATCTTCTTCCTCTCCTCCTTATACTCTTCTTTCTTCACTTCCTGTTTCCTTTTCCTCAACTATCTCTTCATCTCTTTTTCTCAGTTTAACCCATCATCCCTCGTCCAGATAATCTCTCTTTCTTTTCTCCTTTTCCTTCCCTGAATTTTTATTTACCATTTTCTCTTTCTGATCTATAAACTATGCTTTGAATTTGAAAGCTGATAACAACACATTTAACTACATCTTTAATATGTGACATATAAAATTCAAAAAGGCTGGGAGCATCTTCCTGCTGACTAAGCATGGTTCATCAAGGATTTTATACAGACTTTTAAAAAAAGAAATAGGTGGTTTTAGGCTGATTTTTATCTGATTTTATTTTGCTATTAATACAAAACTTTCCAAAGTTGTTTGACAGTTTCTACAAATGTGTTAAAACTTTATTTCCACAGTGAAAACTGACAGCTGCTGTTCTCTGAGAAGGAAAACACTACAAAATTAGTTGGCAAATTTATCACTGGATTCAAACAGGCCCTAAAACTGCTTTGGTACTTAACTACTGAGCTAAATGCTGAATGCTATCAATGACTGTGTTGACGTTGAGTATGTATAAAATTGACCACATTAGATTTGAAGGTATTTGCTCAAAACATTGGACAAATAACAATTTAGCAAAAATAGTTGCTTCCAACACACTTTGGTTTCTTGTTGAAGTAATTGGCCAAGATTTGGAAACATAAGTAAGTACCAGAATCAATAAGAAGAATCAAGACTAATAAAACTAGAAGATACCCAGCACTATTAATAAAGATGATCGCTTTATCTTACATTTGAAATGAAATACTTGAAATGGTTCCAGCACACACACAGTTCCTGCAAAGACATTATCTATTAAATGTTAATTAGTGCAAATAACACACAAAGGAAAAGTGTCTAGCGTCTTTACACCGAACGCACAAACATAAAACACTTACACACAAACACACAAACACTCACAATCAAACTAGATGTTGGGTGAACAGGGGCCAGTGCCGTTATCAGATATAAATGACCCCCTCCACCAGACTAGACTGCTCAGGTTACTGCAAATCAATACACAGCAAATTACCAACACACACACTCACACACAGAAATACACACAAACATAAAGGCAAGTGGCGCACACACAAACACATACACACTGCACAATCACACACACACACACACAAACAATCAAATGTAAACGCGTGCAAAAGACAAAGACGTGATTAAGAGAGTCATCACTTCATCATTAATCAATTACTGAGGGAAAAAATAAGTCAGGGAAACAAAACTCCTCTCCTCCTCCTTTCTCCTCCTCTCTCATCTCCTCTTATTTACACCCATCATCACTCCTCTCCTCTTGTTCCCGCTCATTTCTTCCCCTACTCTCCTCTAATGGGAGGTGGTCAATTATTTTCATGGATGGATAGAAAGGTTTGAAGATAAGTAACAAACAAATGGTCAGATTAAAGGAGAGTTAGATGAACCTAATGATGGATGACTGGTGATTTATGGAAAGACAAGAGGATGGATGAAAAGATGGAGAAATGGATGGATTGGTGGATGATCAGTTCAGGGGTGGTGGATGGATGTAGCACTGACTGAACGAAAGGATGGATGGATGGATGGATTGACGGTTGCATGATGAATTTAACACTGAAAGGATGGATGAATGAATGTAGCACTGATTGAATGGATGGATGGATGGATGGATGGATGGATGGATGGACGATGAATTTAACACATTGAAAGGATGGATAAAGGGATGGATGCAGCAGTGTTTGAATAGCAGGATGGATGAATGTAGCACTGATTGAATGGATGGATGGATGGATGATGGAGAAACCAATGGAAAGGTTGCAGAATATAGTTAAAGGATGTAAGGATAGAGTGAGGGAATGAAGGGTGAATGGAAGGAAGTATGAAAGGAGGGAAGGACAAATAGATGATGAATGGATCATGGACTGGATGGAGGGAGGGATTGGAAGCATGGATAGCATGGATACATGGAAAGATGGAAATGATCAAAAGAGTATGAATGGATGGATAATGAGATGGGTGGATGGATGAAATTAGCTGTCCATCAGAAACTGTTGTGTAGCGTTTTGAACGTACCTGGCATTTTCCGGTACGAACATCGTAGAGAGCGACCGAACCCTGGCGAGCGCCGACAGCAATGCGATGACTGCGGTCACAGTAACCAACCATGTAGAACCTGAAGAGACGTGAACGCATGAACATTCAACTAGGAGATAAACCAACACATGCCTTTGTCTGCCACTTCCACCATCTGGTGGCATGAACATGGTTTAAATTAACACCCCATATTCCTGCATTGTTTTGTTGTTGTTTTTTTTAGAATGTTTTTATGTAAACATGAACACAACCTGAAATACAAACATTAACATTATGTTCAGGGGCAGAAAAGACACATTAATATATTCACTCACTCATACAAATTGAGTTGCCAGCCACACAGCCTGAGGCTGATATCTGTCACCTGTAAGTTGACCCCTAACCTTTGACATCAGCACACACCCCCAGGGGTCAACTTGCCTTAACTCCTCCCCACTGACCTTATAAGGAAATGAAGGGGGCGGCTTGTTAACGCACCATTAAACACACTACACACTTACTTGCAGATAGCAGGGAAACACTCCTGTAGTCCTTTCTTCTTCACGAGAGAACCTTCGATACAGTACATGATGATATCCATCACCTGAAGACAAGGAGGAGAGACAGTCATCAAAATCAAAAATATACATGTGGATCTTTAATAGTGAGATAACATGTGAAATGTGTAATGTTTTTTTTACCTCGACCAGGAGATCCACAACGTCTCCAGGCATCTTCTCAATCAGGATGTCGATCACTCGCAGTATCTCAGTCTTGGCTCTAGCCAGAGTGGTGGTGTGAACGTTCTGCTGCGACTGAGAGTTCGCCTGGGCTGCGTTGTACCGATGAACCTGCAAAACAAAAATATTTATGTGTAATATATACTGGGAATGATCTTATGGGACTGAAGTGACTGACGACTTTTTGAAGCTGCTGTTCAGACGGTTGGGTCTCACCTCTCTTGCGATAGTGGTGATGAAGGCGGGTGGCCGGGCAGTGGCGATAAGAGAGAGGGCGTGTCGGGCGGAGCGAGCCGAGTCCGCCGGAGGGTTGAGGGGCAAACCCATGGTGATACTGTGGAGAGAGGGAGTGAAATTTGTTAAAATCCAAAATACAGAAGAAATATGACAGATTTTAAAAAAAAAAACATTTAAAGTGTGAGACAAAGCAACACAAAGAGTGAAAAAGTTAAGTGATGGGAGATGTTGGTTTGGTTGCAGAAGTTGGGGGGAAACAAAATAATTCATACACATTTACTATTAGAAAATACTGGAATCATGATTCCCCCAACACATATATTTAATCATACTTGCAAAAGCTTTACTTCTGTTTGAGTTGATTAATTAGTTTTCGCTTTTTTTACATACATTTACATTACATAAAGTGCTTCTGGCACTTGCTATGCAGTCATTATAGATAAAAAAAATGTTCTTAAATGTCTTCCCTGGTTATATAAAATGTATACAAAATAAATTTACAGCAGAGTCTTTACATCTGGATGTGATAACTAAGGTGTCATCTGTGGTTTGTTTGCTGAACTGAAAAGGCAAGAAACCTACTTTTTCCCTCCTGCTCATGCAACCTGATTTCAGTGATGAATTAATCCGGACTTCTAGCAGCAAACAAACTACAATGTGTGTGTGTGTGTGTGTGTGTTCATGGTAATAAAGGAACATGTCACCCAGTGCAGCAGTGTGGCTCACTGATGAGTGTTTAATAGTTTTTTGGGCAAACAATAGAGCTCTATGGCTCAGAGGAGTAAGATATATGAGGCCTTGGATGCACACATAATACTTAGTTAGTGGGATACATTCATTGTTGGGTTGCATGTTCCAACAATAAATGGAAAAAAGGGACATTTAAATAGATAATTTTAGATGGGGAGAGAACAAAAATTCGATAAAAGTGAGAAAAAGCGGCCAAGAGACAGAGAGATCGAGCCTTACTAATATATGGAGTGAAGAGATTAGCGGGCAGCTTATAATGTCAAGGCCGAGTCAATGGGAGCCATTCACCAGACGACAGCATAATGGACTCCCACAATGCAACAGGAATTAGACACACACACCCTAACAGCTGGCCACACACCCCTCTGAGTGTGTGTGTGCAAGGAAGAGAGGGAGAGAGAGGGAGGCAGAGCGAGGCCACCTTGTTAACAAATGACTCTGGGGAGAGAGGGGGGAGGAGGGAGGGAGAGGGAGGGAGTGATTGGTGAACGGATGGCCGAGCTGCACGATTCATCTCCTCTGATTACAGATCACAGCTACAGATCCCGTAATTAATACTGGTAATATATTGGCAATATATCAGCAATATTGAGATGTTTAATTTCATTTAGAGAGGTGGCTGTAATTGGAAACAGTCACGATGTTGATATAAGGCAGCAGGAGAGCAGGGGGCTAATTGTACCGAGAACCACCGAAGTTATTAGCCAACATTTAGAACATGTGATGGAAATAATCTGGATTATTATTACAGTCATAGGAGAACACGCACACACATATACACAGTGTCACTGTGAATGAAAGCAAGAAAATAATAAAATACAGACAGGTAACAAATTATAGGAAAAAACCTAGCTCAAGGCTCACTAACTTATTTTATGTATGGTTTATTTTCACTTCATTTGCCATATTTGTGCATTATTTATAGAATCTAAAAACAGTTCAAGGGGTCTTTTAAGAGGTTCTAGTTGTTATTGAGGAGGTTCTCGGAAGTAAAACATTCATATTTTACTGGTTAATGGGAAGGTTCTAGACGTCTTTTGGGTTGTTGTAGAGGTTTAGAAGGTTTAAGCAGTCACTAAAGAGGTTCTACAGATTTTGGTCGTTTTAGTAGTCATTGAGAAGGTTCTAGACGTTCTTTATGTTGTTCTAGAGGTTTGGAAGGTGTAAGTGGTCACTGAGGAGGTTATATGGATGGTTTTAGGAGGTTTTAGTAATCATTAGGAAGGTTTTAGTGTTCCTCTAGGAGTTTCTAGGGTTCTTTTGACAGGTTTAATGGTAATTGAGAAAGCTCTATATATAGTTTTGGAAGTTTTAGTCGTGAATGAGAAGGTTGTAGAGGTCCTTTAGCAGGTTCAAGGAGTTTAGAGTCCTTCAGGAGGTTTCTAGTGTGGCTTGATTGATTCTGAGGGTTCTTTAGGTGGTTAAACACTTTTACTGTGATGCATTTAGACAATGTTCCCCACCACCATCAGCAAAACACCAATGAGGGAACATCCTTTGGACGAACATTACTCATCCCTCCAGCAGAGTTCAATACATTTGAAGAATTTCTGACAAGGAACACTAAAGGTGTTCTGGACACACGTGGTGGAACATCACATTACTAACACACTGGTTTCTTTCACTTATTAAGACCTCAGCGCTGAAATAGATTATTATATGGTACTGAGCTGTAAATGGCACAGTCTGTTCATGAAGAGCTCAGACTGATGCCTTCAAACGCTGGATTGTGAGTTAAGATTCAAATTATTCAACTCTGCTGAACTGATGACACACACACACACACACACACACACACACACACACACACGGGCAGGATTCAGTGTGTGTGAACCTGGCAACATGACTGCATTCACAGCCAATATCACGCTGACATTACCCAGTCAATACATACACACACAGTGAGGATTGGAAGTATTGATTTTTGTGTGTGAGGGAGGAGTGAATAACCTCAGTCACATGATGAGAGTCACTGCTGCACAAAACCAGGACTGACTGTTTAGGGGCTGAGTTACTGACTGGTTTGCTCAGCAAGTCACAGACGAGGTGACTGGATAGTTTACTAATCGACAGGCTTACAGACTGATTTATTGACTGACTGGGATTAAGCACAAAGCTCAACCTTTGTGTTGCTTGTAGAAGTTTGTTTTTGGAAAAAAAAAAACACCCATTACAATTCTGGTTCTCATCAACCTTCAAATGCCAGTGGGTGTTTTCTGCCCTCCAGCCTCAGGGGGGCACCACAATCAACTCTTTTCCACCAAATTAGCTCTGGTTCTTGAACCATAATCATTGAGGATTCTTGGAACCTTGGTTCTATCCAGAAAACCAGTTGCATTTCAACCAGTTTTGGGTGGATGCATCCTCAACAGAGGGTGTTGCACAAAATCTTCAACCTGCTTGTTTTTGGTTCCGGCTTGGAACTGACTCTTTGAGTTTCCAAACCAATTAATTTTGGTCGAAAATGCTCATTTGACATTGGTGGAAAAGGGATAAATGAAACAAAGACGATACTACACTAGAAACTTCCTTGAACATGTAGCACAAAGGTCAGGTTTATGCTTTAAGAGAAAGCATTTCTTTGGTTTTACGTCAAGATTAACTGGCTGGTTTGGCAAATGCAGGTCTGGTTACCTTTCCCACTTCCAATAAAGAGCAGAAAAGCATCTGAAGCTTTTCTATGGGATCCGTACACAGCAGACAAGTCGCAAACCACAAACCAATGACTTAATCATCAACAAGAAGCCACTAAGGATACTGACAGAAGTAAGATTGGTTTACCAACTGATTTATGAAAAGACCAACTGAATGATTGGCTAATTGAGCGACTGGTATGATAGATGGTTTATCTGCCAACAGGCGGAGTCATTGGTTTCTATCTTTATTTTCTCAGATTGTCAAGTAAGACTTGTCACCTGTAGTTGAACAAAACATCCAAACACCTGCCTACAAACAGCTGCGAACAGATCAACACTATTATTTTTTTCTAAGAAGTGACCTGCAGTTTTCTGATCATTATTCCCCTGTGTTGAAATATCCTGTTGTGTTCATGAGTTGATGTCCATGGTGACAACAACATGTACTTATCTCTGCAGGATACACAAGATTACCAAAACATTCAAAACACATATAGATAAAAAAAAAAAAAAACACTATATAAAAACGGGTATTTATCCCTGCATGTCAAATACATCCACACACAAACACACACATTAAAACATGCATTTATCTCTGTGGTGGAGTCTATAAAAACATCACAGTTGGACAAGAGCAGGGAGGGAAACATCAGCAAGAGGCGTTTAAAGGACACAATAGGTTGTTTGATGAGGGGAAAGATTTAAAGATTTTTAAAGTTTCAGAAGTCTTTTTTCTTGTTTATTTAATTTCCACAGAGGAAAAAACAATTAGAATATAAAAATATTAAAATTATTACATGAATAATAATGTAAATTTGTAACATGAGGAGAGTGTTGTCAGTCTCATGTCCATAAGTAGCATGTGGTTAGCTGTCCAACACCTTGGAAGCTTACTGATTTACAGGTTATATCTTGCCTGTTTGATTCATGCACAACAGAAATGTGGTGAGATCTTTGAATTACTTTAAAAGTCCCTACAATCAGCAAAGACCTTCTATATTTTTGTAGGACGATTTAATAACTGGAAAAATGTCATGCATAGAGTAACGTGACAAGGTGTCTGGAAGATACTTTTTACTCCAAGATCAGGTGCCTAAAAAACAGTGTGTTGCAGGTGTAACACACACACAAACACACACACACACACAGTGCAAGCTAGTGAAGGCGTTTTATTTATTTCTTTTTTGTATTGTGTGTGTGTCTAAAAGTACAAAATGTGCGTTTGAGTCTTCTACACCAGGAGCTTTTTAAAATCTCTGCCTGTAGAGAGAGGATTACCACACAAACACACACACAAAGAGACACACACAGCTCCGCAAGGAGTGTATTGACGACTGGTTGGGTGCATCAGGTACAAAAAAGCCTCACTGCAAGTCAGCTGCATGGAAATACACCCTCTGTGAATGTGTGTGTGTGTGTGTGTTTGTGTGTGCTCCCTTTCATTCACTCATGCATTCACCTCCTCAAACTCTCCTTTCTCTACTGAAATGCAGTGTAAAGCAGTGTGTGTGTGTGTCTGTATTGTAATGCACTGATCTGATTATTGTGCGTCTCATTGATCAGCCCTCGTGCTGTTTACTTCGACAACACCAGGAGGCAACAACACACACCTGCAGTCATCACATTATTAATTATACATGACCAGAAACTTTGTATGTGTGTGTCTCAGAAATCAAACACCTTCCAGACCAAACACAGCTGATGTTACTGCAGTACTACGACCACTACTGCTACTACTAGTACTATTACTGCTACTACTTCTGCTTCTTCCAGCTGCCTATGTTTAGTTTTTTGTGTTAGAAACATTATTTCTGACTCTGTTCAAGTTCTTTTCACTTTCTATTCTACTAAAAATTTATCCACTAAAATTTAATTGTATTGTTTTCTCTTCTACATACACACACACACAAAGAGGCAGCAGACATATCTATACTCATTTAACCAGACTGGCCCGGCTTTGGTTTCAACCTTAATAGGATCAACTCATGTTTTCAGCAGGGAAGAAGACACACACACACACTCATCCTTTGTACCATACATAAGACAATGCCACTGAATTACGCCTCTCTATGTGACCTCTGACCTTCACTTGTATAAGACGCCGCTTCAACTTAACCACAGTCTTGCTGCGATTGTATGAAGGCAGCCAAGACCTTTGACCTCCTCCTCGCTGCTGGTGCTGATCCAGGAAGTGAAGCTGTCAACATCTGTGGTCTGACACCAACTTCTGACCAGGACCACCTCAGGAAGTCAAACTGGATTAGCAGTCACAGTTACAATGACGGATATAAATCGATCAGCTGAAACTTTGCCTTCAGATGGAGATCTGGGGAGGGCTGGCACCCCTCAAAGGATCATGGGATAAATGTGAAGAGTCACCAGGTATTTGAAGGGATCCAAAAGAAAAAGAAATTCTGTATTTCTTCTTTAAATTTAGCATTTTTGTGTGAAATACCGGGTAATTTAATCTTTAAACATCTTAAAATCATCACTCTTCTTCCTGGCCTCCATTACCCACAATGCAACTCAAACAACAGCTGAGGCAGAGATTTGGGTGTGTTATTCTAGTAGTAGTTCATATATGCACTAGCACATCTGAACACCTGTAAACAGACAAAATCAGAGGAGTTTCCCTTCAAGCACTGATGCTAATGGAAACATATGATACCACATGAACACACATGCAACACAGACAGAGGACTCACATGTCAGAGCAACGCAGACATCGTTACATCATCATAATGTCCTGCAATCAGATTACAGCCTGCCTTCCATAACTCTGTGTGTCGGCTCTATAATGCCCTAAGTGTTTCTCTGTGTGTGTGTGTTTGTATCTATAAGCAGGCTGTTGGCTGTACTCTGGAATCTGAGAGGGAAGACTGAACAGTCAAACACAAACAATAAATCAACCAGTCAGTTGCTGAGCAGAAAACTGAGGACACAGGACTGATCTGAACCAAAGAGGATAACAAGAAACCTCCTGAAGGATTACTAGGATCTCATAATGGAGAAGTATAAACTCCAAAAGAAACCAACAACCCATAGGGAACTCATAGGGAACAACCTCTTTAAGGACCTCCATAACCTCCACTAGAACCTTCTTGATAACAACCAAAACCATCTGTAGAACCTCTTACTGCTTAGACTTTATAAACAACCCCTAGAACAACCTAAAAGACCTCTGGAACCTTCCCATCGACCACTAAAACATCCACAACTACAAGTAGAAACTTCTCAAAGACCTTTAGATCCCTCAAAAGACCCGTACAAACACCTAAAGGACCACGAGAACCTTCTTAATGAACCTCTGCAGAACCTCTTCCCCACCAGTCTTGTTGAAGCCACTCTCAAACCAAGTCTTGAATCCAACTCAAGTCATTTGAGACAATTCTAAAGTCTCGTCAAAGCATGTTTCAAGTTAGGTTTCAAGTCCTTGAGGGAAATCAAGTCTCAAGTCAGAGTCAAGTCCTCAGTAAGTTCTGAAATTAAGGCGAGGCAAGAACAAGTGAAGTATCAAGTCAGTGAAAACAAGTAAAGTCTTAAGGATTGTTGAACAAGTCCACGTCTTAACCCAAGTCAATCGAGACGCGTCCAAGATGAGCCTTAAGTCTTGTCCAAGCAAGTCTAAAGTCATTTTCTCAGATTCTTTTACATCCAGATTTAGTATATCTACTGTTTCGGTGGCATTTGATGACTATAAGAGTGAAATGTCGACACATATTACAACAATAATCCATGTTACAAGTCAGATGTAGCTTGTGACTTCACCACAAAATCTGATTTCGAACACATATTTCCTCACATCCTCCTAGTTATTTTTAATATAGTGACGTACAGTGCTGAATTATTTTAAATTATCTATCAGGATATGAGTCAGAAAGTGTTTTTAATAACATATGTGACTGTGTGCCAGGACTCACTTGGCCAGCTGCTTCTCTGCATCGGCACAGAGCTCCAACAGTCCCATGAGCACCGCTGACACGTCCATGTACGGCTCCCAGACAGTGAAGCCTCGGCCAATCAGATCGATGGCGGTGCGGCGGATGGTGCTGTGGGGCGGCAGCTTGGGGCTGGGGGGCTGTAGCAGCAGGAAGGTCAGCGCCTTACCTGTGAACGGTAGAAACAGCAGAATCAGAGTAGAGAAAGGTGGGGGTTCATCTGAAAACTGCAGGAGCTTGTTGTTGCTCTGTGGTGGTCAAACATCCAGCAATTCTACAGCAAAATTTTATGCGATTTAATCAGGTTTTATTTTATAATTTTGCTGCAGGAATGATGGCTAACTCACACCTGGAGTCCCAACACAACTAAAAAAAAAAGACAAAATAGATGTAACTGGAAAAGAAAACATGTTCCTTCCTTATCTTTTTTATCTTCTTATGAGCAAAAATAATAAATCCTTATGTTAAAAATGAGGCTCAGGTAAAAATGATTAAACTTTTGTGCCACACACACAAACACACTGAGAGGATAAAGACAGCGAGCGGGATGGAGGTCACTTCATAGCTGACCTGACATTTGAGCCAGTCTCTGTGGGGACGGACTGACCATTAAGACTCCAGAAAATATCCCCCAATCCCTCAATAACACCCCCACCTCCTCCAAACACATACACACACATGCAACCCTCCCCCCTACCTCCCCCCTTTCCCACCAGGTGTCTGTCTCACCCACAGCAGCCTGAGGTCCAGAGCTTTTAGCAGATTCTTCACAAAGTGCTACACAGTGAAAAATGTGGGATCTGGTTTTGTAAAAAGATTTGGAACCATTAACAGAAAAACATATGCATCTAAAGGTATCATATATTAACTGGTCATTTATGTATTTATTAGAAATCACTGATATATGTGCAGAATATTCTGGACTGTAACTGTCAACAATTATCGTTCTAGCATAAAGTTTTTTCTACATTAGCATCAGGAAGGCTCTTATCTTCCTGTGCGGTCTGAATCCACTCAGAGATCAATACAGTTCATTGTATTTTCACTTTAAATGTAAATGCTAAACAGTCATAATATGAAGAAACATATACTATAATATAATACAGATCATTTACTTTAAGTATTTATAATCTTGTGGTGGCTCTAAAGGTCCTCCAGTCTCCAGACGCACACAGCTAATCTCATCATCTGGATCTTCTGGCATTTTATCATCAGCCCGCCTTAAATGGCAAACCCCCTTCCTTATTGGTTTATACCTACACACACACACACACACACACACACACACACACACACACACACACACACACACACACACACACACACAGCCTATGGACAGGGCTATAAAAGATATAGCTTGAAGCTAACCGTGTTAGCATCACTGGCTACGACTGTTATAATATATAGCAGCAGTGACAGATGGAGCGCTAACTGTGTTAGCATCGTTGTGCTATGTCGTTACAGGCGACATAGAGTATAAGAGATGGGCAGCGGTGCTAATATTGTTAGCTGCTATGGCTTTTGGTAGAGAGACAAAGAGTCAGGGATGTAGATCGGGTGATGTTGTTAGCATGTTGTGACTGAAGCAGTGATAGGGTGGTGAACTTTGACCCCCAGCTGGTGATCAACATGAGGTAAGCAAACACCGAGTGAGAGTTAAAAATCAATCTTGTTTTTGTTATATACATCAA
Source organism: Lates calcarifer (assembly GCF_001640805.2). Lineage (NCBI taxonomy): Eukaryota > Metazoa > Chordata > Actinopteri > Centropomidae > Lates > Lates calcarifer. Next base: position 1,841,503 of record NC_066841.1, on the reverse strand, counting down.
TATACATACAAACAGGGGACTATAAATATCAGCAGTGATGCAGGGTTGAGTGAACTTTGACCTCTAGCTAATGATTATTACAAATCTTTGAGACCACACAGAAATCAATGAGTTACACTATTTCTTTAAGCTTTTTCCACCCAGTTCTTCTCACACTTAAACCAGTTTGATGTTGTTTACTGTCAAATAAATGTCCTGTAATGTTGAGTCATTTTAGTTTTGATGAGTTGGCCCTCAAACACTTCTTTTCTTAAACAATCCCCCTCTCCTTGAAGTAATTATGTATAACTTCAGTACATATAATTCAGTGAAAATGGTCTTTGTTTAAAAGTGTTCTGTCTTCAATGGGAATCAATGGGCTTGAGGCTGAGACAAACAAGTTAGGGAAGACAGAAAAGTACTGAGAGCCTAGCACATTGCTGGTTTTTGGTTGGTTGGTAATTCTGGACATAAAGAAAAATATAGAACAACACCAGTCTAAAGGGCCGTCCAAACCAAGAACGAAAACTGTAATGGTTAACACAAATATATCGTTCTAACTCAAGTCCACACCACAACTATAGCGTCAACAACAGTGGTGAACGATATCATTGGGATCACTTTCAGAGAGTTTTGATTAATGATAGAAACACTGACAGTCGATCAACATACATCTGAATTTATAGAAACATGACTTTAAGTTCTAAAAAACTCACCGGTGTTTGATAGAACAAACAGCGTTTATAGAGACGAAGAAGAAGAAATCTGGGATGCAATCAGGCTCACCCTGGGAATCAGTGGTGAGTGTTTTGTTCTCATTATTAGCGAAAATGATTGGGAGACGATTACAGGTCATCAGTATCCATTTTGGGGCTCTGACACAGCTGGAGGGGGTTCTCACATCGTTATCGTTATTGTTCTTGGTGTGGACAGCCCTGTATCATTGAGAAATAAAAAATAATAATAAATGTGTTCTCTGATAATTGAGTCCTGCAGTCTGGGTTGTATAAAATGAACTACGTGCTATTTGCAAACTTGACTTCCCACTGATTAGAAACTTGACAGTTTCAAATCAACTGATAATCAATAAATAAACTGGACAGGTGTGTGGGGGGCTGACAGTGGAGGAGGAAGGGGCGGGGAGCGGGGGGCAAAAGGTCACCAGTCAAACTCAAATCCGTGACAGTATGAATATGTGTGTGCGTGCTCTCCACACAACCGAACACGTATTAGGCTTCAGGGGTCATGAGGTCAAAGTTCAACACTGTAAAAAGTGACAGTGACTGTGGTGTGCGTGATGGAGGCTGAATCCGAAGGCCACATTTGCACTTAGAAGCCTCATTATATTTTCTCTGGTCAATTAAAGATGGCCGTTAACAATCAGGGCCGTAATTGGCTGGATCGAAATTCAAATTTACGGCCACCACGCCTCTTAGCAGGAAGTGAGAGCAGTCCGGACTCTCTGGTCCATTTCTCACAGCGGACATCTTTGTTTAAAGGCCGGATGGGGGCCAAATGAACCAATAGCTATTGACAAAGCATCAGTTGGCCGTAATGAGCTGTTAGTTAGAGCAGTAAACATGTCACATTAACACACAGAGGGTGATTAGAGCAGGAGGAGGATGAGGAGGGAGGAAAAGAAGGAGGAAGGAACAGGAAGAGGAGGGAAGTTGAGAATGTGAAATAGTGACAGATTGGTGACGTCTAAAGTTTACCAGGCCGAGTCGACCACTAAGAGGCTTTCTACTTTCTTTCCCCTGTTCTGCCCTGCCCCCCTCTTTCTCTCTGTTTGAGCTTAAATGAAAGGTGAAGGTAAATCAATGTTGGGGACTTGGTTAGTGGATGAGAGCCGAATCAGAGTGGCTGCAGAGAGGGAGAGAAAAGAAAACATTACAAAAACAGGAGAAATGAGAGAGAGAGGAGCTGTGCTGCTGCCTGTACCAGGTTTATCTACATAATAAAAACTGTATTAAATATAGTAGAAGCAGCCACCTTGACGTGGTGGAGGGGTTTGTGTGTGCTGGTGATTCTGGGAGCGGTGTTGTTGGGGGTAATTGCCCCTGGTAGGGTCTCTAAGGGGAAAACTGGTCCCAAGGGAAGCGCAAGACTAAGAGCAATGAACGGCCATATTCAGAAAAGTGTCAACGCGCCTTGACCAAGGAAACCACAGCCCCCTACTGGAGCCAAACCTGGGAGGGGAGTTTGCCAGCGAGGGTCTGGTGGTACAATGAAGGCAAGGGTGGATTCCTGGTGTCAAAGACTGGTCGTAGGGATGTGGAACCTGGGGGGCTCCCACTGGACATTTTCTGGGCAGGTTAGACCAGCATGAGGCCCCTGGGGTTGAGCCAGAACACGCTGGAGAGACTACATATTTCATCTGGCCTGGGAACGCCTCAGGGTTTCCCTGGGAGGAACTGGAAAGGGTTGCTGGGGTGAGGGGCGTCACTGTGACCTGACTCTGGATAAGTGGTGGAAAATGGATGGACGGATGGATAATAGAGTGATGCAGGGACGACGTACTTTTGAGGGCCAGTCCAGAAGTCAGCATCACCCTGGTTCCCAACGTCTCCACCACTAAGCTTTCGAACTTGTCATTTAGGTCCTGAGCTCTTCTACAAAAAGCCTTTCTTCTTAGAATGTAGTCTCTAAGACACAAGGTCCATGTATGTCATGATTTATTTTTTCACCTCAACCGAGCTCCAAAACTTTATTCTTGTAATATTTCAACTTTCTCTTAAAAGTAGAGAGTGTGAGCGTTTAATGTTTAACATTCTATAATAATTAAATAAAAGTTAATTTCCAATCAGCTCTCTTGACGGTTCAGTGATCCTCAGAGGGCACTTGAAATATTTTGACATTTACTGTGAGCATTATTGTCCCGTGATGGTCTACTGATGTACAGTTTGTCTCCTTTATCCTGTCCATCCACATCCTCCCTTCCCTCTGTCATCATCCGTCCTTCCTTCATTCCTTCCATCCTTAGGCTCAATCTCCCCCTCCATCTCCCCCTTACATTTCCCCCCTTCGCAATATGAAAACATCAATCTATACTCTGCTGTATAGACTACTGTACCCTCCCTCTCTCCGGGTGGACAGCTCTCATTCATCACACGCTGCGCTGTATGCCAACAACACCAATCCATCTTTCAATTTCATAATAGAGAGAGGAGAGAGGGGAGGGAAGGGGGGCGTAGATGGAGAGTGGAAGGAGGGAGAAAAACAACAAACTGAATGAGAGGAGAGAAAAAAACAGAGTGAGAGGAAGAGAAGGAAAAACATCAGAGGAAGAGGGAGAAATGAAAGAAGGAAAACAGAAGTGGAAGAGTAGGAAACATTAAGGTTTTTATAGTCTTCTGTAAGTGTCTATTTGAGCTTAAGTAATAAAATGTTTTAAAGGATTCAATCTCTCAGGTTCCTTCATGGAGTCAAGGTGAGTTTTTAAGGACTTGGACCCTCAGTTCAGTTAGTAAAGACCATCCTCCACAACAGAATCAGTTATTTGTTTGAAGCCTAAATATGTTTAAGTGGGTTTATCTTAACAGTTGTAGGAGGCTTGGACTGCTGAGGAGAGTGGACAGTTAGTTAGCAAGGCCTATAGTTTGACTGGTCACACTGAAGAGAATAAGGCTCAGGTTGTTTTAAATCCTAACCACAAGCTTTTCCTGAGCTTAAACAATCGTTCTTGAGCAGCACAAACCAAAGTATGTTCATGTCTTTTTAAGAATGATAAAGCTTTAACCTGAATTAATTTGGACAGATTAAAAAGACTTTAACTGCCTTGGGTACTTTGGAAAGATTGGATTTTCATGTCCCAACATTTGGACCACTTCACATTTTAGTCTCAGGTGGTTCTGCCTTAGAGAGGCATCTAACTCCACATCAAACCCATTCCCTCTTTATTCCCGTCACTCTGTGACTGTGATGTTGACAGCTGTAATATAATGTTTTCCTCTTTGAGCTCCCCTAACACCCCTACTGACACTGTTACTATTATGGTTTTATTTTCTGATATCTGACCATAGGGCTTCAAGCTGTGAAACGTCAAGTTCTATTTTAGTCTTAAAGGTGACATTTTTGTGAATGAAACTCTGCCACAAACAGAGCAGAACAGGAGGCCATATATAGCATGAACATAGCTCATAATAAAACAATGACATACTGTATTTGCCCAATGCTGGACTTCAGTCTTGTTGATTTATTCTTAGATCTGATATTTCTAATCACTGGTATCTCAATGTCTAAATGAGGATTTGAAAGGTTTTAAACAGGCGGCGCTCAAGGGGATCAATTAAATCTTGAGTTTGTTTTCATCTGATGACAAAGGTTTGGTTTCTCTGTGTGTGTGTTGAGTCCACACAGGTGAGCTGACCGCTGTGCACAGGTCCAACTAGGCAGCATCACGCTCCACAGCCTATCAGCGATGGTACAGGCTCTGTCGCTGGGCGGCTGCCCCCCCAGACGCAGCCAATCAGAGCTCAGGAGCAGCGGGATGGAAGAACAGCTCTGCTTAGTGCAGGTTTGATGCCCACCAAGGTCCAACGCTGCAGGCACAGTGTGGCAAAGGCTGGGCTCAGTCAGCGAGTGTGTACGGTGTGTGAGTCACTGCCAAGCTCCTTAAGGTGTCAAGCTTGGCGGGTGAAAATCAATCCCATCTCTCCCCTCACCTCTAATCCGGCACTGAAGTTTCTACTTTGTCAGTTGTGTAGTTCTGAGTTTGGAAAAACCATGATTCAGAACCACAACATGAACCGCTGAGCATTTCAGTCTCTGTATGAACAAGACAGGCTACGTATACGCAGCTGAATTTCAGGTTTGAAAACTTTAAGACAATCAAATGGGAGCTTAAAGGTCCCATACTGTAGATTGCTTATTAAAAACTGATTATAAATAAATACTGTGAACAAAGCCTCTAAAGAAACCGTCCAACATCCAACCTTATTTGCTGTTGCTTTATCTTTATTAACGACACAACACCTAGCAATCATTCTGTCGGACATCAGAAAGCCAATGAAGCCTTCCCTAGGATAGTAATATTGGAGTCTGAATTTAGTCTGAATTTGATTATCTATTCAGCTCATTTTGGTGCTGACTGCTGAATATTTTCCTCAGTGGTGGCCATTGCCATTTGCATTTACCGTTAAGTTTTTCCCAAGCTACAGTCGGCTACAGTCCGTTACCTGTGGTTGGACTCAGAAATTAGTTAATTTTTGAGAGGCTCAGAGACAAATGCAAAACTGTTCCTGTTAGAGCTCGAGAGAGAAGCATGGAAACTATACAGACCATGTTTTTGGAGCTTAAAACCACAATGGTGCTCTAGCACATGGCCAAAGAGTGCAGGAAAACAATTTTTAAAAAGTTAAATGAGATTACAGGGAAAACACGATCACCACTTTTTTGCTCACTTACGAAAGAGCACACTCACCTTTTAAACTCCAAGCTCCAATTGAGCTGAACTCCTGACTTTTACTACAAATTCATCCAAATTCTTCAAACTTACATGTGTGTCTGGCCAGAGAATAGTTGGACGACCCTCCACTTGTCAGGCCAAAGCCCTCGGGCGCCTGTCCGCCGGTCCGAGCCCTCACTGAACCCTTCGGTGGCTCGATCTCGGCGCCAAACTCAGGCCCCAATAACCCCCAGCAGCACGATGGCGGTGGCCTGCTTGCGGCGCTCCTCGTACGAGTTGGAGATTTTCTTGGCGTTCGGTGGAAGGTTGGACAGACAACCTGGTAGAGAGACAGAAAGTCAAATTAACACCAGCTTCTGGTTGATGTAGCGGCGGCCATCTTGGCTTTAAGTCAAGAAGTTCCATATTTAGTTACTTAGCTTGTTACTTAGTTCCTCACTTAAGTTATATTTCAGTCTGAAGCCAACCGGAGTACGAGAGTAGAAACCGAGCCTGACCTGAACCCAACACACTTAATGTGCCGAACCCAAACATCAATTCTACATTTTTCCCAGAACCCAGCCTGACTAGTTGGTACCAGCAGGTTGGAATAATTTGCTTCATATGACATCAAAGTAAAATTAGTCAAATCGATTTAGTTTGATTGGATAATCTCAACATCCAGCTATTCTGAGACGTCTTCAAGCTTCTTCATGACTGCGAATCCCAAACATTAGGCTTTGTGTGAGTCCTGGAGCAAAAACTAAATTATTTAGAAATATTAATCACATGAAGACAATATAAACTAAAATAATAATGTTTTCAAAACCAGATTTTGACATAGAGACCTTCAAAAAAATGACCAAAACCCAAATGATTATTCAGCATTGACCCCCTTCACCCAATACAGCAGCAGTACCATCAGTACACCAGAGGACAGTTTATAGTGTCATATTTCTCTTTTAATTGTGACCTAAAACTCCTCATGTCTCCTGCAGTAACACCCTTTACTTGTTTTATGAATGCAAAAATGATACAGGTTTGTATTTAAGTTTAATTAGCATGTAGGGAGAGCAAAACATAACATGTACAAACAATGATATATTAAAATTCTATTAATCATCTGGCATCTAACGTCTGTGACATGATAATAAAACATTAAACATAAAATACAAACTGCAGTAAATGCTGCTTTTAGGTTTTGGCGACTCATTAAATTTAGATAAATTAAGAACATCACAGTTTATTTTTGAGAGATTTATTTCCTCCTTCTGACACTTTCTGAGGCGTTTTAGCCAAAAAAGAGAGTGTGTGGGATTTTTTTTTTTTGTTTCTTTTTCATTTCTTTCTCTTTCTTCCTTTTAATGGTGAAAGGTGGTAAGAAATAAAAAAAACACAGCAGGCCTGTGAGTCTCCAGTGAGCTGATAACAACTGAACAGGCACACTTCTATTGTCCTGGTATTAACCATTACTCACACACACACACACACATACAGGCACACGTCTCATTGTCCTGCTGAAAGCCTTTAGTCACAG